>NC_057805.1:108740569-108761164 GCF_018294505.1 Triticum aestivum | reverse complement strand
AACATTTGAATGTAGATAGTACGAGACTTAATATTGATGTTTCAATTCGGTGTACATTGTAAGATTTGAACCGAGGACCATGCATATGGGTAATTATTTCGAATTCGTGCCATACTAGGTTTCGAAAAGTTGACACTGACTCGATTTGTTGTGCTATTTTGTACGTCATATGTTTGAATCCATCCAAAAGTTTTCTCACTACCATGGTGTTCATCATATACATATGAATTTGTATTAAAAAAGTAGCATGGATACAGTGAAATGCGAAATCCACGTTAGAATTGGAGATCACTATGTGACACACACTCTAATTCAAATAACTAATTGTGTGACACACACTCTAATCCACGTTAGCGTGGATACCGTTTCGATTTATTTTCAAATAACTCCTCATTAATTAATTTATAGTACCTCATTTCGAATGACTAATTATTGCAAGGAAAACACGGGCATGGTAATACATACAGATTCATTTGCAAATGAAAGAAGATTCGTTTGCATTCTCAAATGTAGGCGCACCAGGCTGACCAGGGTCGTGTCGTGGTGGTCGCCTGTGTCGGACGGACGCTTAGCACCCAGCCACCCACCCCCCTCCCCCCCAAAAAAAGGACGACGACAAAATAAGTTCGCGCTTCCACGTTTCGGATTGAAATATATGGTGGCCCCAATTCCAGCCCTGCAAAATCTCCCTTCTCCACCGTCCCCTTCCGCGCCCAGATTGCTCAAATCCCTAATTCGCCGCCAACCCAAGCAAAGTTCGAATCGCCCCTTGTCGTGGAATTGTCACGGCAGATGTCCTATCGAAAGGACTTAGTCGTGGAGCCATCGCAACGGGTTAGCTTAAAGGGCTTAAACCGGACAAGGGACACGAGAGTTTATACTAGTTTGGCCCCTTACGATGAAGGTAAAAGCCTACGTCTAGTTGTGATGGAATTGCTGGGGTTTTGATGATCAGGGAGCAAATATGCTTTGCCTGAGTCTCGAGTTGTTATCTACTGTCCCTGAACCGTCGCCGGGTCGTGCCTTTATATACACAGGTCGACGCCCGCCGGCTTATAGAGTCCCGATGCCGGTTTATACACATACCGGCTCGGTCTCTACTTTGTCATATCTTACAATACAAGCTATGTACTATATGGCGGTTTATAACTACAGGCCTTAATCTACCTTTGGGCCTCGGGCCTTCGAGTCTCTGTAGTAAGCCGCTTTATTCCCTGTCTTCATGGGCTTTTAAGCATAAACAATCCATTATGGGGATAACCCGGCTTCCTTGGCCGGTTTACACCTAGTAGTAATATCCCCAACATTAGGCCCCAGATTGATTTGAACTGGTTCATGTCAATCTCCGAAACCTTGAGAAAATTTCTTCCATATCTTCGCATAAATCTTGTAAACCGCCATGACGTCATCATCCAGAATCATCATAAACCGCCATGACGTCATTTGTCATTTTAAATGGTATATTCCTCACCTTCATTAATGAGCCTCCGATAATCGAGGCGACAAATCTGTCACATATCCATTTGTTAAGCTCCTCGATTCTCGCGCTTGACCCTTATCCTTTCATCCTTATAAATACGGGCGAGGGCCCTTTCCATCTCTCCCTTTTCCTCTTCAAGTCTTCTTCTTCCTCGCGACGCCTCAGCGCCCGAACTCCGCCGCCGCCGTCGACCTTCGCGTCTACACCAACCCAGGCCGCTGCATCAACCTGTTTTGACCAGAGAACTGCGACGCACCTCGATCCGCTGTTCAGCAGCACCTCGATCCGCTGATCTGCATTAGGGTTTCCACTGTTCATCGGTGTTCTTCACCGTTCATCTTTCCTTTCCTAGATCACATAGCTTTGATCCGAATCTGATAGCAAAGGCGAGCTTCAGTAGTTTAGCGCCCCTTTTAATCCTCAAAAAGCACCCTTTCCTGCATCAGATCCCATCCAGGCATATGTGTTCTTCCACTATCACGGCTTTAGGTTAGATTTATGTCCTCTTTTTAGAACTGTGGCAGATCTAGATTTATATCACCGATCTATGAAATCTGTTTGCACCATACTTAGAAATTTTTGCAAATGTGTAGCCTCTTTACCATTGTGGGTGGTTTATCCTTGAACCTGTGATAACTCATCATATACCATTAGCCCTCTATTAAACCGCCAACCTGTTTTAAACCGGATATTGTACTTCCATCATTGCACCGGTTTATAAGTTATAACCATGAACTTTAAACCGGATATTGTGCTTTTTTCCACCTTGTCACCAAAAATGGCCAAACAATTATTTTCCTGTAATTGGGTTCCTTCCCGGGTTACGGAAACGCAGGTGGCTGGTTATGTTGCAACGGGCGCTTTAGCAAGTAAGAACACTATCCATTGGCGAGTCCCCGGCCTAGAATCTCCTCCTGAACCCCAAGACGGAGAAGTTATTGTATTTGTTGATCACCTAAGCCGAGGCTTCACTCCTCCCGGATCAAAATTCTTCTGTGACGTGCTTGCCGCCTTTCAAATCCATCCCCAAGACATCGGTCCAAACTCCATATCCAATATTTGTGACTGGCAAGTATTTTGTGAGGTATACCTGCAAGAGGAGCCTACTGTTGATCTGTTCCGGGATTTCTTTTATCTAAACCGCTGTACTGAGTTTACGGAGTGCCCCAATACTGAACTAGGCGGGGTTTCAATTCAGAAGAGGAGAGATGTTGATTTCCCTCATGCCAAGCTTCATAGTCATCCTAAGGACTGGAATCAGACTTGGTTCTACTGCCGCAACACAGCTCCAGTCAATGAAAATCCTTTGCCGGGTTACCGTCCACACCGGCTTACCCAAACTCATCCCTTTCCTCAACGGTTGACGGCCCAAGAGCGAGCAAAATATGCCCCTCAACTAGCCAAGCTCAGAGCGTTTATTGCAAATGGGCTGACAGGCGTGGATTTTGTCCGATGCTGGGTTTCATGGAGCATTTTACCTTTAAGCCGGCGGCCCGGTTTAATGTGTGAATACACAGGGGATCTGAAAGACCCGCAACATCATATTGACATCTAGCTGACTGATGATGAAGTCACTGAAGCTGTTAAAAATATGCTTAATGAACCAATAGATGCATGCAGCAAAATCG
Source organism: Triticum aestivum (assembly GCF_018294505.1). Taxonomy (NCBI): domain Eukaryota; kingdom Viridiplantae; phylum Streptophyta; class Magnoliopsida; order Poales; family Poaceae; genus Triticum; species Triticum aestivum. Next base: position 108,758,056 of record NC_057805.1, on the reverse strand, counting down.
GGCTCAGTCCTTTCTATGCTGCCAATAAACCGCCAAAGGTATAATCTTTCGTATTTCTGCATTTAACCATCCTTTGTTAAATTTTTTCCTTTGATGACTTATTATTTGTCTATACAGGCCGATGATCCATTCTGGAAGAGAAAATCACAAGATAAACCGATAAAGAATCCTCGGATTAAGATCAAGGCTTCAAAAAAGCCTGCAAAAAGAAGGAACGTTGAACCATCCGAGCCTATTATTGATGATGATCCGGAATCAGAGGTAGAACTTGACTCTCTCAGTTCACTTTTTATACACCTTATTGACAATGATCATTCTCAGGATGAAGCAGAAGCCAGCCATGCTGATGAGGTAACTATTCTTTCTTCTGATTCTGATCGTGTGCCAGTACCAAGAATCCGTCGAGCCATTCGGAAAGTAAAATTTTCATGCCCTCTTTCTTATGTGGACCCGCACTTTCTTTTAAAGACACAGCAGCATGAAGCTCACCGCACAACTCGACATAGCGGCCAAGTGGTGTCCTCCTCCGGTTTACCAAATTCGCCGGTTCGCAAACGCCGCCAAGAGGTTGCTTATACTCCTGACACCCTTTACCCTAAGGCGGGTTACATCCGATATCCTCTTAATCCGTCTGACTCAAATTATCAGGGAACTTCCCATTCATCGTCCGACGAGTCGTCAGCGACACAACTTCCTCCTCTGAAAACCGTCCCTGGGTAAGCATAACATACTTTTAACTTTTTGGTCTTGCATCATATTGTCATATCGATCTCCGTGTCTGCTCTTTTTCAGTGCTAAAGCCAGACCAAGCAAGAAGGCTAAATTGAACAAGCCAACCGACCATGAACCGGCTACCGAGCCGGAGAAAACCCCAGGGGCTATTGACCAGGAGGCTGACACTGTTACTGATAATCTGGAACCTCAAGCAATCGACACGCCTGTTGAACCGGTGGATAATAATCCGACAAGCCAGTCAGCCGATCCATTAAGTCCAATTGTTGATCCGCCGAGTCCGGCTAAAGCATCCGATAAACAGCCAATCCCTGCCAAAACTACGGACGACGATGTTGTCGTAACTGGCCTTGGTTTCAGCTCCCCTGGTCGTCCTATCGCGTTATCAAAGCATAGTGCCAAAGAAGACATTTCTGCTATGAATAAGGGGAAATGGAAGTCAGAGTTATCCAATTATACCAACCTCAGCGCTGAAGACCTTCATTCTGGTTTTTAAACCGCCTGTATACAAGCCGCGACTTTGAAGCCGGTTTAGTAGGCCTGATGACGGAGCGGTATGAGGTAAATGTCACTTTCCCTTTGCATAAATATTCCAAAAGTCCCTTTGGTATAACTGGTCTAACGTATCAACTCTAGCAGCCCCCAACGGCCGGTGCATAACATTGGTTTGAACCGGGTCTTGAATCGATATTTGCATTTTGCTGGTGTAGCCCCCATGAACCGGCTTATATCCTTTTAGAATGGACCGGTACATCCTACTAATCTCACCACTTAGAATAATGACAACCCATCTGAATCTGAATGAATACGCATTAGCCCCCAAGTGTCAAGCAGATAACTTGTTATGTGTTTGAGACTTTAAAGTAATAGTTGATAAGAAGCCATCTGCATTAGCCCCCAAGTGTCAAGTAGATAACTTGTTATGTGGTTGAGACTTCAATGTTGTAATGCTAACTTATTATCTGTATGCTTGCAGGCTGAGTTGTCCAAAAAAGACTCCCAAATCACTGATCTCCAAGGAAACATCATGTCTCAGGTGGACGAAACTTGCAAAGTTAAGAGCGAGCTGACCACCGCTTTAACAACCATGGAGCAGCTGAAGGAATTCTTTAAAGGTGAATGGGCAGATTGGGCAACTGAAAAGACCACCTTGTTAAAGCGGGCAGAAGATGCGGAGAACGCCCTTAAACCGGCCACAGAAGAGCTGAGCAGCCTGAAGCGGCAGATTGATGCTATGACCTCTGCCATATTTGGTAACAACCTCTTCACCAATCTGTAACAACACCAGCTATAAAAACTTCTGGTTTAATAAAAATTGGATCCTTTTGTAGGTAGCCATGTTACTCATCTTGGCACACATATGCTCAAAAGATTGAAGGCCGTCTATACTTTGGCAGAGCAGCTTTATACCGGCGCGCAACGGGCCATCTGCACAGCTTCCAATAACCATCCGCCACTGTCGCTAATCAAGGAAACACTGGAAAAATTGTCTATGACGCCTGCCCGAATTCTGGAATTGAAGAAATCCGCTGCTAGGTCCGGTGCCCTTACTGCAATAACGCGCGCCAAGGCCTGGATCTCTGACCTTGATCCAGAATACATTGGTAACGGTTACCCGAGTCAAAAAGAGGACGGTTCAGAATTCAGCAATGATGATCTCCGGGCTATCACGAGAGAGATGCGACCACTGGCAAGTAAATTGGCTGAATATACTAACTTGTCAATTTATTAGAATGTATATGATGCTAGCGGCAAGCGAATAAGTGCTCCAACTTATGATGTGGAAAATCTGATCCCGCCGATCCGTAAGTACACTTACGCTCCTGATGTTGAACCGTCTGATCTGATACACGACAAAGCTGTCTTTCAAGCCTTAACAGGGATTGATTGGACAACTATTAACTTCCAGCCATTGGGTGGAGAGATGGAGGATGAACCGGCGCAGGAAGATCCGCAACCTTCACATCAACCTGAAGCAGAATCATAATCCGGAACCCGGTTTAATTTGTTCCTTTTGTTATCCTTGAAAAACAATCATTCTTTTGGGCAGTCGAAACGCCTTGTAATAGGCTAGCTTGAACATCTGATCTGATATGCCATCGTGCATACTTGTTGCACACAATATTATTAATCCATCATGCTATATTTGCTTATGATCTTTATCGGTTTTATACAACCCTGTTTCTGCATAAAACAAAGTGAAAACTGTCCTGGCGGTTTACCGCTGGACGGGTCATAATGCCCAATATATAGCCAAGGTTGATAACCATAGCTTTAAATAATGAAATATGAAACATATCATACCTGGGATATTGAATCACCTTGTTGGTTTACCAACATTTTTGTAATAAGGGTGATAACCCAAATATTGAGTATTGATAACTCAAACCATGTTATGCTGGTAAAAAACAAGCGATGCCGGGTTATGATAAACACCGGATGATCATCCTGGCAACTTATAGTTAACTCCAGGCCGGGTTAAATAACACCGGTTTATACGGATGACTTACAATCAGGCTGGGCCATTGGACGCCGGTTTAGCTCAAAACTTTAACAAGGGAGAAAAACAAAATTGACCAATAAAAAACCATAGAATAAAGAAAAACTTGTAGTCGAGGCTTTTCAAGGGCTGCCAGGCCACTGGGTTAAACCGTTTAACAAAGCCTTTTAAGATGGTTCTCAGTCTTTAACCAATCACCGATCTATCATTGACAAGTTCAGGGTCATATGCGATTGACTTGTCAAGTTGGCGGGTCATACCAGGCTTACCTGGGCGGAGTGACTTACTTAATGAAGGCAGGTTAACCCGGGGTTTTAGGTATATATACCAGGCTTCCAAGCCACGGCTTGATAGCCTATTGCAAGTGTAGATTTCTTTGTTCATTGCGATAGCAAAGAATCCCCAAGCAACATTTTGAGCTGTGCTCAACGGGTGCCTATGTTTGAGTTGTTCTTGACAACACTCTTTGGCCCCTAAGTAATGGAAATGCGCCAGCCAAAAGGTGTAGCTATGGTTGAACACAACCAAGCCCCCAAGTGACTTAATGTCGTGGCTTTTGAGCCAGCCAAGAGGTGTAGCTATGGTTCGAATACGACCAAGCCCCCAAGTGACTTACTGTCGTGGCTTTTGAGCCAGCCAAGAGGTGTAGCTATGGTTCGAATACGACCAAGCCCCCAAGTGACTTACTGTCGTGGCTTTTGAGCCAGCCAAGAGGTGTAGCTATGGTTCGAATACGACCAAGCCCCCAAGTGACTTATATTGAATAGATAGCTGTAAAGCTGAATCAAAGGGTAAACCGGATGTCACTTCACAAACAGAATCCTCCGTGTAACCACTCATGATATGAGAAAAACAACAGATACCCCGCTTTAGCTGGGGCTCCGGTTTATTGCATTGATCATAATATATACATCGTCAAAATATGTACATGATAGGAGCCTATGGCTCAGGTGTAGTACGGCCGTAGATGAGCTATGTTCCACGGCCGGATCGTGTCCTCCTCTGACTTGCGTGAGTCTTTATGCTCTCGAACATCAATGAGGTAATATGATCCGTTGTTCAGATTCTTGCTGACCACAAAGGGCCCTTCCCAAGGTGGGGATAACTTGTGCATATCGGTCTGATCTTGGATAAGCCGGAGCACTAGATCGCCTTCTTGAAAAGTTCTGGTTTTAACCCGGCGACTGTGATAACGCCGCAGGTCTTGCTGATAAATCGCCGAGCGAGCCGCCGCTACGTCCCGTTTCTCATCCAACAGGTCGAACGCATCCTAGCATGCTCTTTCATTATCTGCTTCAACATAAGCTGTCACTCGAGGTGAGTCATGACGAATATCACTTGGAAGGACAGCTTCCCCTCCATAAACCATGAAGAAGGGTGTATAACCCATAGATCTATTGGGGGTGGTGTTAATGCTCCATAAAACGGAAGGCAGCTCCTCAACCCAACAACCCGGTGTCCTCTGCTAAGGAACCATAAGCCGGGGCTTGATCCCCTTCAAGATTTCCTGATTAGCTCTCTCCGCTTGACCATTAGACTGGGGGTGGGCCACTGAAGAGATATCAAGACAGATGTGCTCTCTTTGATAGAACTCCTCCATAGCACCCTTGGAAAGATTCATGCCATTGTCTGTTATAATTCTGTGTGGATAACCAAAACGGAATATCACCTTCTTCATAAATTGAACCGCTGTGGCTGCATCACATTTGCTAACTGGCTCTGTCTCCACCCACTTGGTAAATTTATCAACCGCCACCAAGAGGTGGGGCTTCTTATCCTTAGATCTCTTAAAGGGTCCAACCATATCAAGCCCCCAGGTTGCAAACGGCTAGGTAATTGGAATCATCCTCAGCTCCTGAGCCGGAACATGAGCCCGACGTGCAAACTTCTAATAGCCATCGCACCTTTTGACCAAGTCCTCAGCATCAGCATGAGCCGTCAGCCAATAGAAACCATGACGAAAAGCCTTAGCCACCAAGGACTTTGAACCGGCATGATGACCACAATCACCTTCGTGAATCTCGCGTAAAATTTCACGACCTTCTTCAGGAGAAACACAACGTTGAAAAGCCCATGAGATACTTCAATGATGTAGCTCGCCGTTGACAATAGTCATGGACTTGGAACACCGGATTATCTGCCAGGCCAGAACATCATCCTCTGGTAATTTACCCCGGTTCATATACGCCAAATATGGGATCGTCCAATCCGGGGTGACATGAAGCGCCGCCACTAACTGAGCCTCCGGATCAGGAATAGCTAAGTCTTCCTCCGTGGGTAGCTTGACCGATGGGTTATGCAAAACATCAAGGAAAAATTTGGGCGGCACCGGTTTACGCTGGGAGCCCAACCGGCTTAAAGCGTCCACCGCTTCATTCTTTCGCCGGTCTACATGATCAACCTGATAACCCTTGAAATGACCTGCAACAATATCCACCTCTCGACGATACGCTGCCATGAGGGGGTCCTTGGAATCCCAAGTACCAGAAACTTGTTGAGCCACTAGGTCCGAGTCACCAAAACATTTAACCCGGCTCAGATTCATCTCCTTAGCCCTCCGAAGACCATGGAGCAGGGCCTCGTACTCAGCTGCATTATTAGTACAAGGAAACATCAAGCGGAGAACATAAAAAAATTTGTCACCTCGAGGGGAAGTAAGAACCACTCCAGCCCCCGAGCCCTCCAATTGCCTGGATCCGTCGAAATGAATTGTCCAGTATGTGTTATCCGGTCTATCCACCGGCACCTGCAACTCTGTCCAGTCATTGATCAAGTCCACGAGTGCTTGAGACTTGATGGCCGTGCGAGGCATATATTTTAATCCGTGAGGCCCAAGCTCAATAGCCCACTTAGCAACCCGGCCGGTCGCTTCTCTGTTCTGGATGATATCTCCCAAAGGAGCATAACTGACCACATAATGGGATGGCCCTGAAAGTATTGCTTCAGCTTCCGGCTCGCCATAAAAACCCGATATACAAGCTTCTGCCAATGTGGATATCTCTGTTTTGACTCAATGAGCACCTCACTAATATAATAAACCGGCCGTTGAACCGGATACTCCTTTCCTGCCTCCTTGCGCTCCACCACAATAGCCACGCTGACAGGTCGAGCATTAGTAGCCACATATAACAGAAATGGTTCCTTGTCCATGGGAGCAGCAAGAACAGGCGGTTCGGCAAGCTGCCGCTTCAGAGCCTCAAACGCTTCATTAGCCGCATCACTCCAGACAAAGTTGTCTGTTTTCTTCAGCATTTGATATAAAGGGATGGCCTTCTCCCCGAGACGACTTATAAACCGGCTCAATGCTGCAATCTGGCCTGCAAGTTGCTGAACATTGTTGATGCACTTCAGTTTAGTCAGTGAAGTAATAGCCTTGATCTTCTCCAGATTAGCTTCAATGCCCCTGTTAGATACCAGAAAACCCAAAAGCTTGCCTGCTGGCACACCAAAAACACACTTGGCCGGGTTGAGCATCATCTTATAAACCCGGAGGTTATCAAAGGTCTCATTTAAATCATCTATTAATGTTTCCTCCTTCCTGGACTTCACCACAATATCATCCACATAAGCATGGACGTTGCTCCCAATTTGGTTATGAAGACAATTCTGAACACAGCGCTGATAAGTTGCCTAGGCACTCTTGAGCCCAAAGGGCATAGACACATATCAGAAGGCTCCAAAGGGAGTTATAAAAGCTGTCTTCTCTTGGTCCTTAACTGCCATTTTAATCTGATGATAACCTGAATAAGCATCCAGAAAACTCAAACGCTCACAACCCGCCGTAGCATCAATGATTTGATCGATACGGGGGAGGGCAAAAGGATCCGTCGGACATGCTTTGTTCAAATCCGTGTAATTTACACACATACGCCAGGTGCCATTCTTCTTAAGCACCAGCACCGGATTAGCCAACCACTCCGGATGAAAAACTTCAACAATGAACCCTGCCGCCAAGAGCTGGGCTACCTCCTCACCAATAGCCTTGCGCCTCTCTTCATTGAACCGGTGAAGGAATTGTCGGACCGGTTTAAACTTGGGATCAATATTAAGGGTGTGCTCAGCGAGTTCGCTCGGTACACCTGGCATGTCAAAAGGCTTCCATGCAAAGATATCCCGATTCTCACGGATGAACTCGATGAGCGCACTTTCCTATTTCGGATCCAGATTTGCACTGATGATGAACTGTTTGGATGAATCGCCGGGCACAAAATCAACCATTTTAGTCTCATCAGCCGATTTAAACTTCAAGGCCGGATCATGCTCCGTGGTTGGTTTCTTCAAGGAAGTCATGTCCGCCGGATCAACGTTGTCCTTATAGAACTTCAACTCCTCTGCTGCACAAACTGACTCAGCATAGGCCGCATCACCTTCCTCACACTCCAAAGCGATCTTGCGGCTTCCATGTATTGTGATAGTCCCTTTATGACCCGGCATCTTGAGCTGCAGATAAACATAACAGGGTCGCGCCATGAACTTAGCATAAGCCGGCCGTCCAAATAGGGCATGATACGGGCTTTGGATTTTCACCACTTCGAAAGTCAATGTCTCTGATCTTGAGTCATACTCATATCCAAAAGCGACTTCCAGAGCTATTTTACCAACCGGATAGGCCGATTTGCCGGGCACCACACCATGGAAAACAGTGTTCGACGGTTTAAGATTCTTATCTGTCAACCCCAGATGACGGAAGGTGTCATAATATAAGATGTTGATACTGCTGCCTCCGTCCATGAGCACCTTAGTGAACTTATAACCTCCAACCTGAGGCGCCACCACCAACGCCAAATGACCGGATTGTCAACCCGGGGCGGGTGATCCTCTCGGCTCCAGATGATAGGCTGCTCAGACCATCGTAAATAATGAGGCACTGCCGGTTCAACTGAGTTCACCGCTCGTTTATGAAGCTTCTGATCGCGTTTGCATAAGCTGGTGGTGAAAACGTGGTACTGTCCACCATTCAACTGCTTTGGGTGACTTTGGTACCCTGACTGTTGCTGCTGCGGTCCTTGCTGGCTATAACCACCCTGGTTGCTCTGATTGCCTTGATTGCCATGTCCACCCTGATTGCCTTGGAATCCTGAACCGGGATTGCCTCCTCCATAACCCGGCCCATAGGACCTGGGTCCTGAACCGCCGGATGGTCCATGATCACTCCGGAAGAGGTCTGAATTTTTGAATTCTCGCATGATATAACAATCTTTCCAGAGGTGCGTGGCCGGTTTATCCTGCGTTCCAGGATGCTTCAGGCAGGGCTGGTTCAACAGGTAATTCAGGCGCTCCGGATTAGGACTGGGCTCTGCCCTTCTCGGGGGCGGCTTTCCTTTACGACGCTGACCATTACCCTGTGTATTGGTGTTAGCCACAAAATCTGAATTATGATCTGCTTTCCGCTTACCATTATTATTGTGGCCCGTCGGGTTATGCTGCTGCCCCTTGGCGTTTCCGCTCTTCTTTCCCTTCCCCGGCTTGTCATCGTCAGACTCGAGGTCCTTGGTACTATCAGAATCAACCAGAGCAGCCATAAGTGTTCCTATATCATTGCAGTGACGCTTGAGCCGTCCCAACTTCAACTTTAAAGGCTGAAACCGACAATTCCCCTCCAATGTTATAATCGCTGAGTCGGCTTTGATGCGATCCGAAGAATGTAAGATCTCTGAAACCCAGCGCACCCAATGGGTTGTTGACTCGCCTTCTCCCTGGACGCAGGCGGCTAAGTCCACAATTGACATAGGTTGCTTGCACGTGTCTTTGAAATTTGCTATAAACCGGGCTTTCAACTCAGCCCATGTCTCGATGGAATTAACTGGTAAGCCTTTCAACCACGTGCGAGCTGTTCCATCCAACATCATAGCGAAATATTTCGCGCAGACCGCTTCATCCACATCTAACATCTCCATAGCCATCTCATAACTCTCGATCCATGACTCGGGAGGCAAATCAGCGGTGTAATGAGGCACCTTACGGGGGCCTCTGAAATCCTTGGGCATCCATACATTGCGCAAAGCCGGGACGAGGCATGGCACCCACCAAGAGCTGAAAGTAAGGCCTTGCTCTACGGAAACCACCGGACGAACCGGAGTGAGCTGACGGTCCTACGCAGCTAACTCGGCTTCACGACGTGCTCCGTTGTTCACCACATCCTGAGCATGTGCCCCACCACGCGCCAGATTAGGCCCTCGAGGAGCGTGTCGGTTCCGCGCACTGCTTGACACAGCCGGTTCATCAATGTGCCTGCTCTAACTCCGGCTCGGGCGTGGGGTTGAATGAATTTTGTCTCGGCTGTATGAATAAGCCTGCTGCTGCATCATAGCCGTCTGAAGAAGATCCCTAGCACGCCGCGTCTCAACCGCCGTTGGGGATTGACCCTGCATTGGGATAGCGGCTAATCGTGATGCGGCCGCGATCATATTATCCAAAGGGGTGGAGAAGTGACCCGCGGTGCCGGTACAATCTGCAGCGGGTTATGGGTCCGTCGAGGGGGATCCGTCACCCGTGGCTGATCCGGTGCTCCGGTCCTCGGCGCCTCAATCCGGTTCACCGCTGCCGGATTACTGGTTCCTGCTCCTGGCGTTCCGAAGAGATTCATTGCCTCATAAACCGGTGGTAGTCGTGACCGATGCCTTCTCCTTAACACGTCGTTTGAAGCGTTCTGATCCAACAGGAGTCGATAATTTTCCGCCTGAATCCGATGTGCTTGTGCCTCTAAAGCGACCCGCTCCTCAGCCATCCTAGTTTCTTCAGCCGCTAAGTCCTCCTTAGCTTGAGTTATCTGATCCTGCAGCTTAGCCACCTCCGCATTATGCTGATCTTGCGTATCGGCGGTAACTTGTGTGGTCAGTAAGGCCGTCCAGGCGTCCAATAAATCGGACAAGATTTGGGCCGGCCGGCGCACAGGGCCTCGCGCCCCAGCTGCCGATCCGGAAATTATTGCTGCCGCAGTTGAAGATTGCAACGTGGGCTGAGTTCCAGCCATGAAGATCGCAACCCGGTTTGCCGGTTCAAAGGGGTCCGGAATACTGTAGCCATCGGAATAGCCCCCAAACTGGCCATCTTGCAGTTGGTACAGTGACTCGGTCTTCCCGGTGGACGACTCGTCATCTGAGTGGACGACGGTTCAAGTTCCGTGCCATTGATGAAGCCTACGAACGCATGCTTCACGAAGGGCTGAACCCGTGCAGGGCTTGCACGCTGAGCCGTCTCGACGAGGTCGGTGCAGATGTCCAGCTCAGGGCCCGGTTCGCCGATCTTGCCGATGAATACGTGAATTCCTCCAAAGGGGACCCGGTACCCGTACTCGATTGAGCCGGCCTCGGGGCCCCAGCCTGCGTCGTTGATGTAGAGCTTGCCGCGACGACTCTTGGTCATCCGGCCCACGGCATATCCCTTGAGCTCTTCGAAATTGCCCTTCGAACTCGAAACCATCGCGCGATAGCCCCACGGTGGGCGCCAACTGTCGTGGAATTGTCACGGCAGATGTCCTATCGAAAGGACTTAGTCGTGGAGCCATCGCAACGGGTTAGCTTAAAGGGGTTAAACCGGACAAGGGACACGAGAGTTTATACTAGTTCGGCCCCTTATGATGAAGGTAAAAGCCTACGTCTAGTTGTGATGGAATTGCTGGGGTTTCGATGATCAGGGAGCAAATATGCTTTGCCAGTGTCTCGAGTTGTTATCTGTTGTCCCTGAACCGCCACCGGGTCATGCCTTTATATACACAGGTCGACGCCCGCCGGCTTATAGAGTCCCGATGCCGGTTTATACACATACCGGCTCGGTCTCTACTTTGTCATATCTTACAATACAAGCAATGTACTATATGGCAATTTATAACTACATGCCTTAATCTACCTTTGGGCCTCGGGCCTTCGAGTCTCTGTAGTAAGCCGCTTTATTCCCTGTCTTCATGGGCTTTTAAGCATAAACAATCCATTATGGGGATAACCCGGCTTCCTTGGCCGGTATACACCTAGTAGTAATATCCCCAACACCCCTCGTCTCGTCTCTTTCCCCACCTCTGTGCCGGACGACGACGACGAAGACGACGGCCGTGCTTCACCACCGCACTGGAGCTACCTCATCTACGCCCTCGTCCACCACACCGGGTGCTCCACCGACAACGTTGGCCGCCGCAACCGACGTGCCTCACAGACACCGACTTCCACCGCATCAGGTGCGCTTCACCGACGCCGTCTCCCAGCTCACCGGGGCTACTTCTCCGAGCACATCATCGCGCCTCCGCCCCCCAAGGCCGCTGGGGCTTTACCAACGGTCTCGTCCACCGCATCGTAGCGCTCCGCTGCCACTCAAGATCTGCATCCGTGCGTAGCCAGCCAACGCCAGCGCATCACCCTCAACGGCTCTGAGGTGACCCGCACTCTAGCTAGGCGAGCATGCCCAAACGTCGGCCCGAACTAGGTATCCACACATCACTCCCTTGTGCACTGTTCCGATGATGTTTGGATATCCTTTCACTGCTCTCTTAGCTTACACACCTATCCAACTCTGACTTTAACTCTTATTTCTTCTGGAGATATCATCTGAAACAAGCAAATCCATTTTTTAGCGAAGCATGACGGCGCTACGGGATCTGGTACACATCCTGCACACCCGTATAACCTTGTAAGTATCTGTCCTCCGGTACAACAGCAACGTCGATTCCTCTTATTTGATCAGCCATTCGCCGTGTCGAAAATGCAGAGGGGGATGCAAGGAGCACAAGGCCTGCACATCCAAGCAAGTGGTAACATGGACTTGTACATGGAACATCCCAAGCGCAAGCAGAGCTGCAGTGAGCCTGTACAACGAGCTAGCGTAAGTCCCTGCATTTCATTTAATTCGTACTGGCATTCGTGTATGATTTGTGTGCAGTGGCAAATCCACGAATTCAAGTTACCAGGGGCGAACATTTAACTTAAAAAATACGAAGGCACTTGCACTCCCGAAATCAACATAACTTGAGAAATGTGAAGCTACATGCACTTTGAAAACCAGCTAATGATCCAAAGTAGTTCAGATTATAAGCACTAAATGATGCAAGCACCAAAAAACACAAAATGCAACATGGTGTACAAGGACTACAAACATGGTCTGTACCTGCTTGAATTATTCGTTCTTTGGCTGAAAATATCAAAGTGTAATTGCACCTATAACTAGTGCGCAAACTGCATATCAATATATCTATCCTGCACAAGTATGCGAATAGTTTCAAACAATAGATTAGAAAAGTATTTATGCTACGTTGTCATGATACGGGGACTTTCTGGTAGATGGCCTCGATGTTTCCTCAAGCCATGAAAATGCACTATAATTTGCTTGTCATTAATGCCTGCAAATCTTTATGTCTCTCTCAACATAGCAGATCATCATTAGACACTAAATCCTTCAATGGGAGCTTGCAAAATGCTTGCATTAGATGCCTCATTAGACACTATATGTTCATCACCAGGAGCATGTAAAATGTTTGCATCAAATCCTTCATTACCAGTCTGTTCATTATACACTTCAGGCTCAAGAACAACATGAGCTTGGATGTTTGCACCGGAAACTTGATTAGATTCATCAGATTCGGTCAGTTCAGTATTGATTGGGGGAGTTATAAAATAAGTAGAAATTGGTTTCATTTTCTCATAGATTCCCTACATACAAGCAGTTTTACAGCACCGTCAGGTTTAACTATTGGCCAGAAATTGAAGAGTTGAATTAGATATAATCAGGGATGTGATGTACCTGCTCATTGCGCATGCTACTCTTGCAAGCTGCGACTGTCCGTTTGCGCAAGCTCGATGACATGCCCGTGTTGTCGCACCTGCCTCCCACGCAGGCTACACCCAGGGTTGGATCTTCATCTTCTTGTCCTTCCGTTCGCTTGAAGCCCGGCGACCGCCCTCCAACGAGGGCGTGAGGAAGTGCTGTGTCGGTCTGTCCAGCGACGGATAGGTTAGGAGCAAACCAGACTGGAGGCTGGAGCGGATGAATTGGGATTTTTCCTGCTGTCGATCGATATGGGAGGCGCTCATTTGAGCCGCGAGCCTGTTATAGGGCCTGCCTTGCACTTATGTTATTGGCCCATCCAAGTTGAAACATTTTTCTTCATTTTTTACATTGCCTGCTAGTGCGTTGGGACGAACAAAACTATCCTGGGCCAACCTGGACGACTCAAACTAGGTGCACACTTTCGAGCCACCCGAGGCGGCTGCCCATACCAGCCCCAATGGTGGCGTCGCCCCTTTTTGCGTGTATGATAGGGGTAGTGAAAAATATTCCAGTGGCACTTTTGATTTACCAACAGAATGGTTGAATTACTTGTTTCTATGAACTGAGTTCGCCAATAATGTGAAGGATGCCAGTCTTTTCATCCTATTGTAGATTGTTTAGATCTCGATATGCCAAAACTAATCGCATGAAATATACAGTAAAATCCAGTGTGATGTGTGTGGCTACAACTAGTCTGACTACACGTCCTCATATAACATATCAAGGACGCACCATCTTACCAGATTAACCATTCGACTTACCAATGCAGTGTGGGAAGAAAGAAGTATTGGGACTGCGTATCCAAGCAATTGATGCCATGGACTCCTTCATACAACCTTGTAAGCAAAAAAGAAGTTGCAATGTGCCTGTACAAAGAACTAGCATAAGTTCAGTTACCTGCTTCTCGGAATTTTAGTTAGCCACTTATTGCAAAATTGTTCAATTACGTTGCCTGGTTAATTTAGTTTGCTACTGATTACATAATGCCACAGCCTGTTAATCCTATTATAGACTGTGCCTATCTATGTGTTTGATACTTACTGTTAAGAATTACCTGTTTGCCTGAACTTAAATAGCTACTTGTTTATTTAACTGCTTTGCTGCTGCAACAATGGGTTACAATGATGTTAATAACTACTTTTCAGCATCGAATTGAAACACTTTAATTCATTGTTTGTTTAACTGGTTTGCTGTTATAACTCCTAGTTGAGATGTTTTGCTAACTTCAACTTTTCTGAATCCAATCGGAACTTTAATGGAAAAACATGTTAGCCCAATATTAAAGAGCGAGGTCCCCATGGACGTTGTATCATCCCACAGCAGTGGCACCAGCCCAATCGTGCATTACGAATTGCCAACTGCTGATGCTCTAGAGGCTAAACTAGTGGTAGAAAGAGATTCTGCTTCTGCACTTAGATATGAAGTTGACATGTTGAGGAAGCAAACAGCACAATCAGTAGCAGTACTCAAGACAACCATTAAATATTTGGTGGATTTCAAAATGAAGCAAGCTGAGACTGACCACATTGTTAAGGTCCTGAAGGAAAAAAGGAAATTAAATTCCCACTTGGTAAATCATAGGTGAAATGTTCTTTCCATCGTTGAATAACCTTTGTCTTGTTTGTTAATGTGATCAATGAAACCATTTGTTTTAGAGATCATGTAATAATTGTTTTTTGTTTTTTGGTTTGTAATTTTATTTGAGCACAAGTCTGTATATTAGTTGTGCATTCATTTTGATTGCTGTGCCAGACCTACAAATATGCCAATCGGGCTGAATGTGCATTCAGCAATAATAGTAGTATAGATGGACCATAAGTGGCATGCATGGGAAAGGGCCAAGATGCTGTAGTAGCTTGGCTAAAAAAAGGAAGTTGTTGTAGCAAAGAACAGTACAGCGGCCTGGCTTATGTATGTTAGTTGATATTATTGATCCATATACTCTATTAGTGTTTATATGTCTGTTAGTTCTATACATTCTTGGGTGATTGACTCGGTATATGAACCTTGATACATCGCTTGTGTACATATCTAAATGGGAGTACACATTATGCTGCGTGTGACATTTGAGTTGGACATGAAGTGTTCCAAATATTCGAATTCACCTTAAACTGGATTCTAGCTTCTGAATTTGAGTATCGGCATTTGTAAACCATATTCATATATGACAGTGGAATACATCTTTGTCGTCCTTTTGAAGATATATAAAAACACATAGAATGATTTATAAAGATTCGTATAGGAATACAAAATGGATTCGAATTTAGTTCTCAGGGTAAACGTGGATGCTTATTGTCCCAAAATTCGAAAGAAGCGGCAAAATATCCACTCCCACGTCGGCTGCCTGAAGCCAAGTGTTTGGGAGATGGAAATTACTGTCTACCCATTACACGGACAATCCATCGGCCCGATTTCCACTGCTCTAAATAAGGGTAGGATAGTAACTTCAATTACACGGGACACGACCGCCTCTGAGCCCATTCCGACATGGTGGGCGCCAAACATGGGCGGCAAAACACATTTGATTCAAGCTCGTCCGAAAGACCTCTGTTTCTCCCTCCATTTCCCCGTTCATACACGGTGGGCGGCAAAACAAACTCGACTCGGCCGAAATCGATGTAGGCAAATATTTTCAATAGGGGCAGGTTTGTAACTTCACTCAGACGTGACACAACCGCCCTACCTGCCAGCCCCGTTCATACACCATGGGCGCCAACCACCCTCTCCTTGCCTGAAATCGCTCTGGGCAAATATTGGCGAGATGCGAGATTACCGTCGTATCCCCAACCGACGAGACGTCCAAATTTTAAACGGGGGCTAAGTTCGTAACTTTCCCATATTTCAGACAGGCGCGTCCCAAAAACATGGTTCCCCGTACCTCTCCCTCCATTTTCCCATTCATACACCGTCCGCGCTAGAACACCATCCCCACACCAGCCTCCGTCCGCCACCCCATCCATCGCCGCCGTCCTCCACCACATCCATCGCCGCCGTCCTCCACCACATCCATCGCCACCATCCTCCACCATGCCGGAGAGCCTACCAAGACCGCGTTGTCCACTGCTAGAGATGGACATTTCTCATCCACGGCGACGGACCAAGAGCCTTGCATCACGTCCTCTCGCTTCATCGGCGCCGTCGTCCTCTTTGCCAGGGCCGCTCACACGACCTTCTCTTCCACCGCAACGGGACTTATCCCCCAATGCACCTGTCTACCATCGCAGATCTGCTTCAACGCCACCGACAGCCATCGCACCCCCGATGCCTACCCAGCGCCGCAAGAGAGGTGGTACTTCATATCTCCTCAACTTTTTGATCTCAACCAGAAAATAGATCTTAACTTGGTTACTCTACTTTCTTTTTAGCTCTTAGAATTTAGTTCTTAGTTCGAAGCAAACAATGGCTGCTAAATATCATTTCTCCGGTTTCCCCCTTTTATGATCACTATACGATCAGAATACATGCTTCGTGTCATAATAGCACTGCTCGACCCATCAAGCTAAACAAGCTTAGTTGTTCAAATACGAATCTGATATTATTAAAAGAGATAAACTTTAATTGGTCAGCTAAATGTTCCTAAATTAGTTTTGAAAATGCATGTTTGCCGCTCGGGTGTGTATCTCTGCAGGGTGCCCACGGTGGGCCGGCCCACCCTGGGATTTTGTGTCATCCCAGGCCCCGATTCCCCTCTATTCTGTTGCGCGCTTCCGATCTCTACTCGCCCCCAGCCGCCTGCCTCGCCGGCGACTTGCCGTCCCCGGACGGCATGTGTAACACCCTGGATGTAACTTTCCATATTTGTAACTCCAACTCTTGCCATTTCCGACTATGTGTTATGATATTCCCTTCGTGGTCAGGTTTTGTCCTTCGTTTTGCTTTTTGTTCATGTCATGCATCTCATATCATGTCATCATGTGCTTTGCATTTGCATACGTGTTCGTCTCATGCATCCGAGCATTTTCCCCGTTGTTCGTTTTGCAATCCGGCACTCCCACCTCCTCCGGCGCACCCCTCTTGTTTCTTTTCGTGAGCGGGTGTTGAACGTTCTCGGAATGGACCGAGGCTTGTCAAGTGGCCTTGGTATACCACCGGGAGACCACCGGTCAAGTTTCGTTCCATTTGGAGGTCGTTTGGTACTCCAACGGTTAACCAGGCAACCGCAAAGTCCGTTTGTGTGTGCAGCAAAAACCCCTCTCTAAACAGCCCAAAACCCACCAAACTCTCTACCATGCTCTAGGTCGTTCGATCACGATCGTGTGGGCGAAAACCGCACCTCATTTGGACTCTCCAAGCTCCCTCTACCTATATATATGCATCCCTCCCGAATTATGTTCGCAGTCCAAACCCTAACCCGCTCCTCCGCGCCGCCGGACACGTCCGCCGCCGGACGGACATTTCTCCACCGCCCCCCGCGTCCACTCAGCGGCTGCCATGTGGCCCCCGCTGCCGTCCGCCGCCGCAGGCCCACGGGGAGCCCGCCCGGGCCAGATCCCGCGCCGGCG